>NW_027460280.1:19211812-19234312 GCF_050947875.1 Dermacentor variabilis
CACATTTACACGCGCACACACGCACAAAAATGTACGCACGCACGCGCGTTCTCCCCACGCTCACACAGACGCAAACACACAGAGATACGAAACAGGCTCACCCGCATTCACATTTACACGCGCACACACGCACAAAAATGTACGCACGCACGCGCGTTCTCCCCACGCTCACACAGACGCACACACACAGAGACACGAAACAGGCTCACCCGCATTCACACGCGCACACACGCACAAAAATGTGGGCACGCACGCGCGTTCGCCCACGCTCACACAGACGCACACACACAGAGATACGAAACAGGCTCACCCGCATTCACATTTACACGCGGACACAGGCACAAAAATGTACGCACGCACGCGCGTTGTCCCCACGCTCACAAAGACGCACACACACAGAGATACGAAACAGGCTCACCCGCATGCACATTTACACGCGCACACACGCACAAAAATGTACGCACGCACGCGCGTTCTCCCCACGCTCACACAGACGCAAACACACAGAGATACGAAACAGGCTCACCCGCATTCACATTTACACGCGCACACACGCACAAAAATGTACGCACGCACGCGCGTTCTCCCCACGCTCACACAGACGCAAACACACAGAGATACGAAACAGGCTCACCCGCATTCACATTTACACGCGCACACACGCACAAAAATGTACGCACGCACGCGCGTTCTCCCCACGCTCACACAGACGCACACACACAGAGATACGAAACAGGCTCACCCGCATTCACACGCGCACACACGCACAAAAATGTAGGCACGCACGCGCGTTCGCCCACGCTCACACAGACGCACACACTCAGAGATACGAAACAGGCTCACCCGCATTCAGATTTACACGCGCACACACGGACAAAATGTACGCACGCACGCGCGTTCTCTCCACACTCACACAGACGCACACACACAGAGATACGAAAGAGGCTCACCCGCATTCACATTTACACGCGCACACACGCACAAAAATGTACGCACGCACGCGCGTTCTCCCCACGCTCACACAGACGCACACACACAGAGATACGAAACAGGCTCACCCACATTCACACTTACACGCGCACACACGCACAAAAATGTACGCACGCACGCGCGTTCTCCCCACGCTCACACAGACGCAAACACACAGAGATACGAAACAGGCTCACCCGCAGTCACATTTACACGCGCACACACGCACAAAAATGTAGGCACGCACGCGCGTTCTCCCCACGCTCACACAGACGCACACACACAGAGATACGAAACAGGCTCACCCGCATTCACATTTACACGCGGACACAGGCACAAAAATGTACGCACGCACGCGCGTTCTCCCCACGCTCACGCAGACGCACACACACAGAGATACGAAACAGGCTCACCCGCATTCACATTTACACGCGCACACACGCACAAAAATGTACGCACGCACGCGCGTTCTCCCCACGCTCACACACACACACACACACACACACACACACACACACACACACACACACACACACACACGCACACACAGAGATACGAAACAGGCTCACCCGCATGCACATTTACAGGCGCACACACGCACAAAAATGTACGCACGCACGCGCGTTCTCCCCACGCTCACACAGACGCACACACACAGAGATACGAAACAGGCTCACCCGCATTCACATTTACACGAGAACACACGCACAAAAATGTAGGCACGCACGCGCGTTCTCCCCACGCTCACGCAGACGCACACACACAGAGATACGAAACAGGCTCACCCGCATTCACATTTACACGCGCACACACGCACAAAAATGTAGGCACGCAAGCGCGTTCTCCCCACGCTCACACAGACGCAAACACACAGAGATACGAAACAGGCTCACCCGCATTCACATTTACACGCGCACACACGCACAAAAATGTAGGCACGCACGCGCGTTCGCCTACGCTCACACAGACGCACACACACAGAGATACGAAACAGGCTCACCCGCATTCACATTTACACGCGGACACAGGCACAAAAATGCACGCACGCACGCGCGTTGTCGCCACGCTCACAAAGACGCACACACACAGAGATACGAAACAGGCTCACCCGCATGCACATTTACACGCGCACACACGCACAAAAATGTACGCACGCACGCGCGTTCTCCCCACGCTCACACAGACGCAAACACAGAGAGATACGAAACAGGTTCACCCGCATTCGCATTTACACGCGCACACACGCACAAAAATGTACGCACGCACGCGCATTCTCCCCACGCTCACGCAGACGCACACACACAGAGATAAGAAACAGGCTCACCCGCATTCACATTTACACGCGCACACACGCACAAAAATGTAGGCACGCAAGCGCGTTCTCCCCACGCTCACACAGACGCACACACACAGAGATACGAAACTGGCTCACCCGCATTCACATTTACACGCGCACACACGCACAAAAATGTACGCACGCACGCGCGTTCTCCCCACGCTCACACAGACGCACACACACAGAGATACGAAACAGGCTCACCCGCATGCACATTTACACGCGCACACACGCACAAAAATGTAGGCACGCACGCGCGTTCTCCCCACGCTCACACAGACGCAAACACACAGAGATACGAAACAGGCTCACCCGCATTCACACGCGCACACACGCACAAAAATGTAGGCACGCACGCGCGTTCGCCCACGCTCACACAGACGCACACACACAGAGATACGAAACAGGCTCACCCGCATGCACATTTACACGCGCACACACGCACAAAAATGTACGCACGCACGCGCGTTCTCCCCACGCTCACACAGACGCAAACACACAGAGATACGAAACAGGCTCACCCGCATTCACATTTACACGCGCACACACGCACAAAAATGTACGCACGCACGCGCGTTCTCCCCACGCTCACACAGACGCACACACACAGAGATACGAAACAGGCTCACCCGCATTCACATTTACACGCGCACACACGCACAAAAATGTAGGCAACGACGCGCGTTCTCCCCACGCTCACACAGACGCACACACACACAGATACGAAACAGGCTAACCCGCATTCACTTTTACACGCGCACACACGCACAAAAATGTACGCACGCACGCGCGTTCTCCCCACGCTCACACAGACGCACACACACAGAGATACGAAACAGGCTCACCCGCATTCACATTTACACGCGGACACAGGTACAAAAATGTACGCACGCACGCGCGTTCTCCCCACGCTCACGCAGACGCACACACACAGAGATACGAAACAGGCTCACCCGCATTCACATTTACACGCGCACACACGCACAAAAATGTACGCACGCACGCGCGTTCTCCCCACGCTCACACACACACACACACACACACACACACACACACACACACACACACACACACACACACACACACACACACACACACACACACACACACACACACACACACACACACACACACACACACACACACACACACACGCACACACACAGAGATACGAAACAGGCTCACCCGCATGCACATTTACACGCGCACACACGCACAAAAATGTACGCACGCACACGCGTTCTCCCCACGCTCACACAGACGCACACACACAGAGATACGAAACAGGCTCACCTGCATTCACATTTACACGCGCACACACGCACAAAAATGTAGGCAACGACGCGCGTTCTCCCCACGCTCACGCAGACGCACACACACAGAGATACGAAACAGGCTCACCCGCATACACATTTACACGCGCACACACGCACAAAAATGTAGGCACGCAAGCGCGTTCTCCCCACGCTCACACAGACGCAAACACACAGAGATACGAAACAGGCTCACCCGCATTCACATTTACACGCGCACACACGCACAAAAATGTAGGCACGCACGCGCGTTCGCCTACGCTCACACAGACGCACACACACAGAGATACGAAACAGGCTCACCCGCATTCACATTTACACGCGGACACAGGCACAAAAATGTACGCACGCACGCGCGTTCTCCCCACGCTCACGCAGACGCACACACACAGAGATACGAAACAGGCTCACCCGCATTCACATTTACACGCGCACACACGCACAAAAATGTACGCACGCACGCGCGTTCTCCCCACGCTCACACACACACACACACACACACACACACACACACACACACACACACACACACACACACACACACACACACACACACACGCACACACAGAGATACGAAACAGGCTCACCCGCATGCACATTTACAGGCGCACACACGCACAAAAATGTACGCACGCACGCGCGTTCTCCCCACGCTCACACAGACGCACACACACAGAGATACGAAACAGGCTCACCCGCATTCACATTTACACGAGAACACACGCACAAAAATGTAGGCACGCACGCGCGTTCTCCCCACGCTCACGCAGACGCACACACACAGAGATACGAAACAGGCTCACCCGCATTCACATTTACACGCGCACACACGCACAAAAATGTAGGCACGCAAGCGCGTTCTCCCCACGCTCACACAGACGCAAACACACAGAGATACGAAACAGGCTCACCCGCATTCACATTTACACGCGCACACACGCACAAAAATGTAGGCACGCACGCGCGTTCGCCTACGCTCACACAGACGCACACACACAGAGATACGAAACAGGCTCACCCGCATTCACATTTACACGCGGACACAGGCACAAAAATGCACGCACGCACGCGCGTTGTCCCCACGCTCACAAAGACGCACACACACAGAGATACGAAACAGGCTCACCCGCATGCACATTTACACGCGCACACACGCACAAAAATGTACGCACGCACGCGCGTTCTCCCCACGCTCACACAGACGCAAACACACAGAGATACGAAACAGGTTCACCCGCATTCGCATTTACACGCGCACACACGCACAAAAATGTACGCACGCACCCGCATTCTCCCCACGCTCACGCAGACGCACACACACAGAGATAAGAAACAGGCTCACCCGCATTCACATTTACACGCGCACACACGCACAAAAATGTAGGCACGCAAGCGCGTTCTCCCCACGCTCACACAGACGCACACACACAGAGATACGAAACTGGCTCACCCGCATTCACATTTACACGCGCACACACGCACAAAAATGTACGCACGCACGCGCGTTCTCCCCACGCTCACACAGACGCACACACACAGAGATACGAAACAGGCTCACCCGCATGCACATTTACACGCGCACACACGCACAAAAATGTAGGCACGCACGCGCGTTCTCCCCACGCTCACACAGACGCAAACACACAGAGATACGAAACAGGCTCACCCGCATTCACATTTACACGCGCACACACGCACAAAAATGTACGCACGCACGCGCGTTCTCCCCACGCTCACACAGACGCAAACACACAGAGATACGAAACAGGCTCACCCGCATTCACATTTACACGCGCACACACGCACAAAAATGTACGCACGCACGCGCGTTCTCCCCACGCTCACACAGACGCACACACACAGAGACACGAAACAGGCTCACCCGCATTCACACGCGCACACACGCACAAAAATGTAGGCACGCACGCGCGTTCGCCCACGCTCACACAGACGCACACACACAGAGATACGAAACAGGCTCACCCGCATTCACATTTACACGCGGACACAGGCACAAAAATGTACGCACGCACGCGCGTTGTCCCCACGCTCACAAAGACGCACACACACAGAGATACGAAACAGGCTCACCCGCATGCACATTTACACGCGCACACACGCACAAAAATGTACGCACGCACGCGCGTTCTCCCCACGCTCACACAGACGCAAACACACAGAGATACGAAACAGGCTCACCCGCATTCACATTTACACGCGCACACACGCACAAAAATGTACGCACGCACGCGCGTTCTCCCCACGCTCACACAGACGCAAACACACAGAGATACGAAACAGGCTCACCCGCATTCACATTTACACGCGCACACACGCACAAAAATGTACGCACGCACGCGCGTTCTCCCCACGCTCACACAGACGCACACACACAGAGATACGAAACAGGCTCACCCGCATTCACACGCGCACACACGCACAAAAATGTAGGCACGCACGCGCGTTCGCCCACGCTCACACAGACGCACACACTCAGAGATACGAAACAGGCTCACCCGCATTCACATTTACACGCGCACACACGGACAAAATGTACGCACGCACGCGCGTTCTCTCCACACTCACACAGACGCACACACACAGAGATACGAAAGAGGCTCACCCGCATTCACATTTACACGCGCACACACGCACAAAAATGTACGCACGCACGCGCGTTCTCCCCACGCTCACGCAGACGCACACACACAGAGATACGAAACAGGCTCACCCCCATTCACACTTACACGCGCACACACGCACAAAAATGTACGCACGCACGCGCGTTCTCCCCACGCTCACACAGACGCAAACACACAGAGATACGAAACAGGCTCACCCGCAGTCACATTTACACGCGCACACACGCACAAAAATGTAGGCACGCACGCGCGTTCTCCCCACGCTCACACAGACGCACACACACAGAGATACGAAACAGGCTCACCCGCATTCACATTTACACGCGGACACAGGCACAAAAATGTACGCACGCACGCGCGTTCTCCCCACGCTCACGCAGACGCACACACACAGAGATACGAAACAGGCTCACCCGCATTCACATTTACACGCGCACACACGCACAAAAATGTACGCACGCACGCGCGTTCTCCCCACGCTCACACACACACACACACACACACACACACACACACACACACACACACACACACACACACACACACACACACACACACACACACACACGCACACACAGAGATACGAAACAGGCTCACCCGCATGCACATTTACAGGCGCACACACGCACAAAAATGTACGCACGCACGCGCGTTCTCCCCACGCTCACACAGACGCACACACACAGAGATACGAAACAGGCTCACCCGCATTCACATTTACACGAGAACACACGCACAAAAATGTAGGCACGCACGCGCGTTCTCCCCACGCTCACGCAGACGCACACACACAGAGATACGAAACAGGCTCACCCGCATTCACATTTACACGCGCACACACGCACAAAAATGTAGGCACGCAAGCGCGTTCTCCCCACGCTCACACAGACGCAAACACACAGAGATACGAAACAGGCTCACCCGCATTCACATTTACACGCGCACACACGCACAAAAATGTAGGCACGCACGCGCGTTCGCCTACGCTCACACAGACGCACACACACAGAGATACGAAACAGGCTCACCCGCATTCACATTTACACGCGGACACAGGCACAAAAATGCACGCACGCACGCGCGTTGTCCCCACGCTCACAAAGACGCACACACACAGAGATACGAAACAGGCTCACCCGCATGCACATTTACACGCGCACACACGCACAAAAATGTACGCACGCACGCGCGTTCTCCCCACGCTCACACAGACGCAAACACACAGAGATACGAAACAGGTTCACCCGCATTCACATTTACACGCGCACACACGGACAAAATGTACGCACGCACGCGCGTTCTCTCCACACTCACACAGACGCACACACACAGAGATACGAAAGAGGCTCACCCGCATTCACATTTACACGCGCACACACGCACAAAAATGTAGGCACGCACGCGCGTTCGCCCACGCTCACACAGACGCACACACTCAGAGATACGAAACAGGCTCACCCGCATTCACATTTACACGCGCACACACGGACAAAATGTACGCACGCACGCGCGTTCTCTCCACACTCACACAGACGCACACACACAGAGATACGAAAGAGGCTCACCCGCATTCACATTTACACGCGCACACACGCACAAAAATGTACGCACGCACGCGCGTTCTCCCCACGCTCACACAGACGCACACACACAGAGATACGAAACAGGCTCACCCACATTCACACTTACACGCGCACACACGCACAAAAATGTACGCACGCACGCGCGTTCTCCCCACGCTCACACAGACGCAAACACACAGAGATACGAAACAGGCTCACCCGCAGTCACATTTACACGCGCACACACGCACAAAAATGTAGGCACGCACGCGCGTTCTCCCCACGCTCACACAGACGCACACACACAGAGATACGAAACAGGCTCACCCGCATTCACATTTACACGCGGACACAGGCACAAAAATGTACGCACGCACGCGCGTTCTCCCCACGCTCACGCAGACGCACACACACAGAGATACGAAACAGGCTCACCCGCATTCACATTTACACGCGCACACACGCACAAAAATGTAGGCACGCAAGCGCGTTCTCCCCACGCTCACACAGACGCAAACACACAGAGATACGAAACAGGCTCACCCGCATTCACATTTACACGCGCTACACGCACAAAAATGTAGGCACGCACGCGCGTTCGCCTACGCTCACACAGACGCACACATACAGAGATACGAAACAGGCTCACCCGCATTCACATTTACACGCGGACACAGGCACAAAAATGCACGCACGCACGCGCGTTGTCCCCACGCTCACAAAGACGCACACACACAGAGATACGAAACAGGCTCACCCGCATGCACATTTACACGCGCACACACGCACAAAAATGTACGCACGCACGCGCGTTCTCCCCACGCTCACACACACACACACACACACACACACACACACACACACACACACACACACACACACACACACACACACACACACACACACACACACACGCACACACAGAGATACGAAACAGGCTCACCCGCATGCACATTTACAGGCGCACACACGCACAAAAATGTACGCACGCACGCGCGTTCTCCCCACGCTCACACAGACGCACACACACAGAGATACGAAACAGGCTCACCCGCATTCACATTTACACGAGAACACACGCACAAAAATGTAGGCACGCACGCGCGTTCTCCCCACGCTCACGCAGACGCACACACACAGAGATACGAAACAGGCTCACCCGCATTCACATTTACACGCGCACACACGCACAAAAATGTAGGCACGCAAGCGCGTTCTCCCCACGCTCACACAGACGCAAACACACAGAGATACGAAACAGGCTCACCCGCATTCACATTTACACGCGCTACACGCACAAAAATGTAGGCACGCACGCGCGTTCGCCTACGCTCACACAGACGCACACATACAGAGATACGAAACAGGCTCACCCGCATTCACATTTACACGCGGACACAGGCACAAAAATGCACGCACGCACGCGCGTTGTCCCCACGCTCACAAAGACGCACACACACAGAGATACGAAACAGGCTCACCCGCATGCACATTTACACGCGCACACACGCACAAAAATGTACGCACGCACGCGCGTTCTCCCCACGCTCACACAGACGCAAACACACAGAGATACGAAACAGGTTCACCCGCATTCGCATTTACACGCGCACACACGCACAAAAATGTACGCACGCACGCGCATTCTCCCCACGCTCACGCAGATGCACACACACAGAGATAAGAAACAGGCTCACCCGCATTCACATTTACACGCGCACACACGCACAAAAATGTAGGCACGCAAGCGCGTTCTCCCCACGCTCACACAGACGCACACACACAGAGATACGAAACTGGCTCACCCGCATTCACATTTACACGCGCACACACGCACAAAAATGTACGCACGCACGCGCGTTCTCCCCACGCTCACACAGACGCACACACATAGAGATACGAAACAGGCTCACCCGCATGCACATTTACACGCGCACAAACGCACAAAAATGTAGGCACGCACGCGCGTTCTCCCCACGCTCACACAGACGCAAACACACAGAGATACGAAACAGGCTCACCCGCATTCACATTTACACGCGCACACACGCACAAAAATGTACGCACGCACGCGCGTTCTCCCCACGCTCACACAGGCGCAAACACACAGAGATACGAAACAGGCTCACCCGCATTCACATTTACACGCGCACACACGCACAAAAATGTACGCACGCACGCGCGTTCTCCCCACGCTCACACAGACGCACACACACAGAGACACGAAACAGGCTCACCCGCATTCACACGCGCACACACGCACAAAAATGTAGGCACGCACGCGCGTTCGCCCACGCTCACACAGACGCACACACACAGAGATACGAAACAGGCTCACCCGCATTCACATTTACACGCGGACACAGGCACAAAAATGTACGCACGCACGCGCGTTGTCCCCACGCTCACAAAGACGCACACACACAGAGATACGAAACAGGCTCACCCGCATGCACATTTACACGCGCACACACGCACAAAAATGTACGCACGCACGCGCGTTCTCCCCACGCTCACACAGACGCAAACACACAGAGATACGAAACAGGCTCACCCGCATTCACATTTACACGCGCACACACGCACAAAAATGTACGCACGCACGCGCGTTCTCCCCACGCTCACACAGACGCAAACACACAGAGATACGAAACAGGCTCACCCGCATTCACATTTACACGCGCACACACGCACAAAAATGTACGCACGCACGCGCGTTCTCCCCACGCTCACACAGACGCACACACACAGAGATACGAAACAGGCTCACCCGCATTCACACGCGCACACACGCACAAAAATGTAGGCACGCACGCGCGTTCGCCCACGCTCACACAGACGCACACACTCAGAGATACGAAACAGGCTCACCCGCATTCACATTTACACGCGCACACACGGACAAAATGTACGCACGCACGCGCGTTCTCTCCACACTCACACAGACGCACACACACAGAGATACGAAACAGGCTCACCCGCATTCACATTTACACGCGCACACACGCACAAAAATGTACGCACGCACGCGCGTTCTCCCCACGCTCACACAGACGCACACACACAGAGATACGAAACAGGCTCACCCGCATTCACACGCGCACACACGCACAAAAATGTAGGCACGCACGCGCGTTCGCCCACGCTCACACAGACGCACACACTCAGAGATACGAAACAGGCTCACCCGCATTCACATTTACACGCGCACACACGGACAAAATGTACGCACGCACGCGCGTTCTCTCCACACTCACACAGACGCACACACACAGAGATACGAAAGAGGCTCACCCGCATTCACATTTACACGCGCACACACGCACAAAAATGTACGCACGCACGCGCGTTCTCCCCACGCTCACACAGACGCACACACACAGAGATACGAAACAGGCTCACCCGCATTCACATTTACACGCGGACACAGGCACAAAAATGCACGCACGCACGCGCGTTGTCCCCACGCTCACAAAGACGCACACACACAGAGATACGAAACAGGCTGACCCGCATGCACATTTACACGCGCACACACGCACAAAAATGTACGCACGCACGCGCGTTCTCCCCACGCTCACACAGACGCAAACACACAGAGATACGAAACAGGTTCACCCGCATTCGCATTTACACGCGCACACACGCACAAAAATGTACGCACGCACGCGCGTTCTCCCCACGCTCACACAGACGCACACACACAGAGATACGAAACAGGCTCACCCGCATGCACATTTACACGCGCACACACGCACAAAAATGTAGGCACGCACGCGCGTTCTCCCCACGCTCACACAGACGCAAACACACAGAGATACGAAACAGGCTCACCCGCATTCACATTTACACGCGCACACACGCACAAAAATGTACGCACGCACGCGCGTTCTCCCCACGCTCACACAGACGCAAACACACAGAGATACGAAACAGGCTCACCCGCATTCACATTTACACGCGCACACACGCACAAAAATGTACGCACGCACGCGCGTTCTCCCCACGCTCACACAGACGCACACACACAGAGATACGAAACAGGCTCACCCGCATTCACACGCGCACACACGCACAAAAATGTAGGCACGCACGCGCGTTCGCCCACGCTCACACAGACGCACACACTCAGAGATACGAAACAGGCTCACCCGCATTCACATTTACACGCGCACACACGGACAAAATGTACGCACGCACGCGCGTTCTCTCCACACTCACACAGACGCACACACACAGAGATACGAAAGAGGCTCACCCGCATTCACATTTACACGCGCACACATGCACAAAAATGTACGCACGCACGCGCGTTCTCCCCACGCTCATACAGACGCACACACACAGAGATACGAAACAGGCTCACCCGCATTCACATTTACACGCGGACACAGGCACAAAAATGCACGCACGCACGCGCGTTGTCCCCACGCTCACAAAGACGCACACACACAGAGATACGAAACAGGCTCACCCGCATGCACATTTACACGCGCACACACGCACAAAAATGTACGCACGCACGCGCGTTCTCCCCACGCTCACACAGACGCAAACACACAGAGATACGAAACAGGTTCACCCGCATTCGCATTTACACGCGCACACACGCACAAAAATGTACGCACGCACGCGCATTCTCCCCACGCTCACGCAGATGCACACACACAGAGATAAGAAACAGGCTCACCCGCATTCACATTTACACGCGCACACACGCACAAAAATGTAGGCACGCAAGCGCGTTCTCCCCACGCTCACACAGACGCACACACACAGAGATACGAAACTGGCTCACCCGCATTCACATTTACACGCGCACACACGCACAAAAATGTACGCACGCACGCGCGTTCTCCCCACGCTCACACAGACGCACACACACAGAGATACGAAACAGGCTCACCCGCATGCACATTTACACGCGCACACACGCACAAAAATGTAGGCACGCACGCGCGTTCTCCCCACGCTCACACAGACGCAAACACACAGAGATACGAAACAGGCTCACCCGCATTCACATTTACACGCGCACACACGCACAAAAATGTACGCACGCACGCGCGTTCTCCCCACGCTCACACAGGCGCAAACACACAGAGATACGAAACAGGCTCACCCGCATTCACATTTACACGCGCACACACGCACAAAAATGTACGCACGCACGCGCGTTCTCCCCACGCTCACACAGACGCACACACACAGAGACACGAAACAGGCTCACCCGCATTCACACGCGCACACACGCACAAAAATGTAGGCACGCACGCGCGTTCGCCCACGCTCACACAGACGCACACACACAGAGATACGAAACAGGCTCACCCGCATTCACATTTACACGCGGACACAGGCACAAAAATGTACGCACGCACGCGCGTTGTCCCCACGCTCACAAAGACGCACACACACAGAGATACGAAACAGGCTCACCCGCATGCACATTTACACGCGCACACACGCACAAAAATGTACGCACGCACGCGCGTTCTCCCCACGCTCACACAGACGCAAACACACAGAGATACGAAACAGGCTCACCCGCATTCACATTTACACGCGCACACACGCACAAAAATGTACGCACGCACGCGCGTTCTCCCCACGCTCACACAGACGCAAACACACAGAGATACGAAACAGGCTCACCCGCATTCACATTTACACGCGCACACACGCACAAAAATGTACGCACGCACGCGCGTTCTCCCCACGCTCACACAGACGCACACACACAGAGATACGAAACAGGCTCACCCGCATTCACACGCGCACACACGCACAAAAATGTAGGCACGCACGCGCGTTCGCCCACGCTCACACAGACGCACACACTCAGAGATACGAAACAGGCTCACCCGCATTCACATTTACACGCGCACACACGGACAAAATGTACGCACGCACGCGCGTTCTCTCCACACTCACACAGACGCACACACACAGAGATACGAAAGAGGCTCACCCGCATTCACATTTACACGCGCACACACGCACAAAAATGTACGCACGCACGCGCGTTCTCCCCACGCTCACACAGACGCACACACACAGAGATACGAAACAGGCTCACCCACATTCACACTTACACGCGCACACACGCACAAAAATGTACGCACGCACGCGCGTTCTCCCCACGCTCACACAGACGCAAACACACAGAGATACGAAACAGGCTCACCCGCAGTCACATTTACACGCGCACACACGCACAAAAATTTAGGCACGCACGCGCGTTCTCCCCACGCTCACACAGACGCACACACACAGAGATACGAAACACGCTCACCCGCATTCACAATTATACGCGCACACACGGACAACAATGTAGGCACGCACGCTCGTTCTCCCCACGCTCACACAGACGCACACACACAGAGATACGAAACAGGCTCACCCGCATTCACATTTACACGCGCACACACGCGCAAAAATGTACGCACGCACGCGCGTTGTCCCCACGCTCACACACACACACACACACACACACACACACACACACACACACACACACACACACACACACACACACACACACACACACACACACACACACACACACACACACACACAGAGATACGAAACAGGCTCACCCGCATGCACATTTACACGCGCACACACGCACAAAAATGTACGCACGCACGCGCGTTCTCCCCACGCTCACACAGACGCACACACACAGAGATACGAAACAGGCTCACCCGCATTCACATTTACACGCGCACACACGCAGAAAAATGTACGCACGCACGCGCGTTCTCCCCACGCTCACACACACACACACACACACACACACACACACACACACACACACACACACACACACACACACACACACACACACACACACACACACACACACACACACACAGATACGAAACAGGCTCACCCGCATGCACGTTTACACGCGCACACACGCACAAAAATGTACGCACGCACGCGCGTTCTCCCCACGCTCACCCAGACGCACACACACAGAGATACGAAACAGGCTCACCCGCATTCACATTTACACGCGCACACACGCACAAAAATGTAGGCACGCACGCGCGTTCTCCCCACGCTCACGCAGACGCACACACACAGAGATACGAAACAGGCTCACCCGCATACACATTTACACGCGCACACACGCAGAAAAATGTACGCACGCACGCGCGTTCTCCCCACGCTCACACCGACGCACACACACAGAGATACGAAACAGGCTCACCCGCATTCACATTTACACGCGCACACACGCACAAAAATGTAGGCACGCACGCGTGTTCTCCCCACGCTCACGCAGACGCACACACACAGAGATACGAAACAGGCTCACCCGCATTCACATTTACACGCGCACACACGCACAAAAATGTAGGCACGCACGCGCGTTCTCCCCACGCTCACGCAGACGCACACACACAGAGATACGAAACAGGCTCACCCGCATTCACATTTACACGCGCACACACGCACAAAAATGTAGGCACGCAAGCGCGTTCTCCCCACGCTCACACAGACGCAAACACACAGAGATACGAAACAGGCTCACCCGCATTCACATTTACACGCGCACACACGCACAAAAATGTAGGCACACACGCGCGTTCGCCTACGCTCACACAGACGCACACACACAGAGATACGAAACAGGCTCACCCGCATTCACATTTACACGCGGACACAGGCACAAAAATGTACGCACGCACGCGCGTTGTCCCCACGCTCACAAAGACGCACACACACAGAGATACGAAACAGGCTCACCCGCATGCACATTTACACGCGCACACACGCACAAAAATGTAGGCACGCACGCGCGTTCGCCTACGCTCACACAGACGCACACACACAGAGATACGAAACAGGCTCACCCGCATTCACATTTACACGCGGACACAGGCACAAAAATGCACGCACGCACGCGCGTTGTCCCCACGCTCACAAAGACGCACACACACAGAGATACGAAACAGGCTCACCCGCATGCACATTTACACGCGCACACACGCATAAAAATGTACGCACGCACGCGCGTTCTCCCCACGCTCACACAGACGCAAACACACAGAGATACGAAACAGGTTCACCCGCATTCGCATTTACACGCGCACACACGCACAAAAATGTACGCACGCACGCGCATTCTCCCCACGCTCACGCAGACGCACACACACAGAGATACGAAACAGGCTCACCCGCATTCACATTTACACGCGCACACACGCACAAAAATGTAGGCACGGAAGCGCGTTCTCCCCACGCTCACACAGACGCACACACACAGAGATACGAAACTGGCTCACCCGCATTCACATTTACACGCGCACACACGCACAAAAATGTACGCACGCACGCGCGTTCTCCCCACGCTCACACAGACGCACACACACAGAGATACGAAACAGGCTCACCCGCATGCACATTTACACGCGCACACACGCACAAAAATGTAGGCACGCACGCGCGTTCTCCCCACGGTCACACAGACGCAAACACACAGAGATACGAAACAGGCTCACCCGCATTCACATTTACACGCGCACACACGCACAAAAATGTACGCACGCACGCGCGTTCTCCCCACGCTCACAAAGACGCAAACACAAAGATACGAAACAGGCTCACCCGCATTCACATTTACACGCGCACACACGCACAAAAATGTACGCACGCACGCGCGTTCTCCCCACGCTCACACAGACGCACACACACAGAGACACGAAACAGGCTCACCCGCATTCACACGCGCACACACGCACAAAAATGTAGGCACGCACGCGCGTTCGCCCACGCTCACACAGACGCACAAACACAGAGATACGAAACAGGCTCACCCGCATTCACACTTACACGCGCACACACGCACAAAAATGTACGCACGCACGCGCGTTCTCCCCACGCTCACACAGACGCAAACACACAGAGATACGAAACAGGCTCACCCGCATTCACATTTACACGCGCACACACGCACAAAAATGTAGGCACGCACGCGCGTTCGCCCACGCTCACACAGACGCACACACACAGAGATACGAAACAGGCTCAGCCGCATTCACATTTACACGCGGACACAGGCACAAAAATGTACGCACGCACGCGCGTTGTCCCCACGCTCACAAAGACGCACACACACAGAGATACGAAACAGGCTCACCCGCATGCACATTTACACGCGCACACACGCACAAAAATGTACGCACGCACGCGCGTTCTCCCCACGCTCACACAGACGCACACACACAGAGATACGAAACAGGCTCACCCGCATTCACATTTACACGCGCACACACGCACAAAAATGTAGGCACGCACGCGCGTTCTCCCCACGCTCACGCAGACGCACACACAGAGAGATACGAAACAGGCTCACCCGCATTCACATTTACACGCGCACACACGCACAAAAATGTAGGCACGCAAGCGCGTTCTCCCCACGCTCACACAGACGCAAACACACAGAGATACGAAACAGGCTCACCCGCATTCACATTTACACGCGCACACACGCGCAAAAATGTACGCACGCACGCGCGTTGTCCCCACGCTCTCTCACACACACACACACACACACACACACACACACACACACACACACACACACACACACACACACACACACACACACACACAGAGAGAGAGAGAGAGAGAGAGAGAGAGATACGAAACAGGCTCACCCGCATGCACATTTACACGCGCACACACGCACAAAAATGTACGCACGCACGCGCGTTCTCCCCACGCTCACACAGACGCACACACACAGAGATACGAAACAGGCTCACCCGCATGCACATTTACAGGCGCACACACGCACAAAAATGTACGCACGCACGCGCGTTCTCCCCACGCTCACACAGACGCACACACACAGAGATACGAAACAGGCTCACCCGCATTCACATTTACACGCGCACACACGCACAAAAATGTAGGCACGCACGCGCGTTCTCCCCACGCTCACGCAGACGCACACACACAGAGATACGAAACAGGCTCACCCGCATTCACATTTACACGCGCACACACGCACAAAAATGTAGGCACGCAAGCGCGTTCTCCCCACGCTCACACAGACGCAAACACACAGAGATACGAAACAGGCTCACCCGCATTCACATTTACACGCGCACACACGCACAAAAATGTAGGCACACACGCGCGTTCGCCTACGCTCACACAGACGCACACACACCGAGATACGAAACAGGCTCACCCGCATTCACATTTACACGCGGACACAGGCACAAAAATGTACGCACGCACGCGCGTTGTCCCCACGCTCACAAAGACGCACACATACAGAGATACGAAACAGGCTCACCCGCATGCACATTTACACGCGCACACACGCACAAAAATGTACGCACGCACGCGCGTTCTCCCCACGCTCACACAGACGCAAACACACAGAGATACGAAACAGGTTCACCCGCATTCGCATTTACACGCGCACACACGCACAAAAATGTACGCACGCACGCGCGTTCGCCTACGCTCACACAGACGCACACACACCGAGATACGAAACAGGCTCACCCGCATTCACATTTACACGCGGACACAGGCACAAAAATGTACGCACGCACGCGCGTTGTCCCCACGCTCACAAAGACGCACACACACAGAGATACGAAACAGGCTCACCCGCATGCACATTTACACGCGCACACACGCACAAAAATGTACGCACGCACGCGCGTTCTCCCCACGCTCACACAGACGCAAACACACAGAGATACGAAACAGGTTCACCCGCATTCGCATTTACACGCGCACACACGCACAAAAATGTACGCACGCACGCGCATTCTCCCCACGCTCACGCAGACGCACACACACAGAGATACGAAACAGGCTCACCCGCATTCACATTTACACGCGCACACACGCACAAAAATGTAGGCACGGAAGCGCGTTCTCCCCACGCTCACACAGACGCACACACACAGAGATACGAAACTGGCTCACCCGCATTCACATTTACACGCGCACACACGCACAAAAATGTACGCACGCACGCGCGTTCTCCCCACGCTCACACAGACGCACACACACAGAGATACGAAACAGGCTCACCCGCATGCACATTTACACGCGTACACATGCACAAAAATGTAGGCACGCACGCGCGTTCTCCCCACGCTCACACAGACGCAAACACACAGAGATACGAAACAGGCTCACCCGCATTCACATTTACACGCGCACACACGCACAAAAATGTACGCACGCACGCGCGTTCTCCCCACGCTCACAAAGACGCAAACACAAAGATACGAAACAGGCTCACCCGCATTCACATTTACACGCGCACACACGCACAAAAATGTACGCACGCACGCGCGTTCTCCCCACGCTCACACAGACGCACACACACAGAGACACGAAACAGGCTCACCCGCATTCACACGCGCACACACGCACAAAAATGTAGGCACGCACGCGCGTTCGCCCACGCTCACACAGACGCACAAACACAGAGATACGAAACAGGCTCACCCGCATTCACATTTACACGCGGACACAGGCACAAAAATGTACGCACGCACGCGCGTTGTCCCCACGCTCACAAAGACGCACACACACAGAGATACGAAACAGGCTCACCCGCATGCACATTTACACGCGCACACACGCACAAAAATGTACGCACGCACGCGCGTTCTCCCCACGCTCACACAGACGCACACACACAGATACGAAACAGGCTCACCCGCATTCACATTTACACGCGCACACACGCACAAAAATGTAGGCACGCACGCGCGTTCTCCCCACGCTCACGTAGACGCACACACACAGAGATACGAAACAGGCTCACCCGCATTCACATTTACACGCGCACACACGCACAAAAATGTAGGCACGGAAGCGCGTTCTCCCCACGCTCACACAGACGCACACACACAGAGATACGAAACTGGCTCACCCGCATTCACATTTACACGCGCACACACGCACAAAAATGTACGCACGCACGCGCGTTCTCCCCACGCTCACACAGACGCACACACACAGAGATACGAAACAGGCTCACCCGCATGCACATTTACACGCGTACACATGCACAAAAATGTAGGCACGCACGCGCGTTCTCCCCACGCTCACACAGACGCAAACACACAGAGATACGAAACAGGCTCACCCGCATTCACATTTACACGCGCACACACGCACAAAAATGTACGCACGCACGCGCGTTCTCCCCACGCTCACAAAGACGCAAACACAAAGATACGAAACAGGCTCACCCGCATTCACATTTACACGCGCACACACGCACAAAAATGTACGCACGCACGCGCGTTCTCCCCACGCTCACACAGACGCACACACACAGAGACACGAAACAGGCTCACCCGCATTCACACGCGCACACACGCACAAAAATGTAGGCACGCACGCGCGTTCGCCCACGCTCACACAGACGCACAAACACAGAGATACGAAACAGGCTCACCCGCATTCACACTTACACGCGCACACACGCACAAAAATGTACGCACGCACGCGCGTTCTCCCCACGCTCACACAGACGCAAACACACAGAGATACGAAACAGGCTCACCCGCATTCACATTTACACGCGCACACACGCACAAAAATGTAGGCACGCACGCGCGTTCGCCCACGCTCACACAGACGCACACACACAGAGATACGAAACAGGCTCACCCGCATTCACATTTACACGCGGACACAGGCACAAAAATGTACGCACGCACGCGCGTTGTCCCCACGCTCACAAAGACGCACACACACAGAGATACGAAACAGGCTCACCCGCATGCACATTTACACGCGCACACACGCACAAAAATGTACGCACGCACGCGCGTTCTCCCCACGCTCACACAGACGCACACACACAGATACGAAACAGGCTCACCCGCATTCACATTTACACGCGCACACACGCACAAAAATGTAGGCACGCACGCGCGTTCTCCCCACGCTCACGTAGACGCACACACACAGAGATACGAAACAGGCTCACCCGCATTCACATTTACACGCGCACACACGCACAAAAATGTAGGCACGCACGCGCGTTCGCCCACGCTCACACAGACGCACACACACAGAGATACGAAACAGGCTCACCCGCATTCACATTTACACGCGGACACAGGCACAAAAATGCACGCACGCACGCGCGTTGTCCCCACGCTCACAAAGACGCACACACACAGAGATACGAAACAGGCTCACCCGCATGCACATTTACAGGCGCACACACGCACAAAAATGTACGCACGCACGCGCGTTCTCCCCACGCTCACACACACACACACACACACACACACACACACACACACACACACACACACACACACACACACACACACACAGAGAGAGATACGAAACAGGCTCACCCGCATGCACATTTACACGCGCACACACGCACAAAAATGTACGCACGCACACGCGTTCTCCCCACGCTCACACAGACGCACACACACAGAGATACGAAACAGGCTCACCCGCATTCACATTTACACGCGCACACACGCACAAAAATGTAGGCACGCACGCGCGTTCTCCCCACGCTCACGCAGACGCACACACACAGAGATACGAAACAGGCTCACCCGCATACACATTTACACGCGCACACACGCAGAAAAATGTACGCACGCACGCGCGTTCTCCCCACGCTCGCACAGACGCACACACACAGAGATACGAAACAGGCTCACCCGCATTCACATTTACACGCGCACACACGCACAAAAATGTAGGCACGCACGCGCGTTCTCCCCACGCTCACGCAGACGCACACACACAGAGATACGAAACAGGCTCACCCGCATTCACATTTACACGCGCACACACGCACAAAAATGTAGGCACGCAAGCGCGTTCTCCCCACGCTCACACAGACGCAAACACACAGAGATACGAAACAGGCTCACCCGCATTCACATTTACACGCGCACACACGCGCAAAAATGTACGCACGCACGCGCGTTGTCCCCACGCTCTCTCTCTCACACACACACACACACACACACACACACACACACACACACACACACACGCACACACACAGAGATACGAAACAGGCTCACCCGCATGCACATTTACAGGCGCACACACGCACAAAAATGTACGCACGCACGCGCGTTCTCCCCACGCTCACACAGACGCACACACACTGAGATACGAAACAGGCTCACCCGCATTCACATTTACACGCGCACACACGCACAAAAATGTAGGCACGCACGCGCGTTCTCCCCACGCTCACGCAGACGCACACACACAGAGATACGAAACAGGCTCACCCGCATTCACATTTACACGCGCACACACGCACAAAAATGTAGGCACGCAAGCGCGTTCTCCCCACGCTCACACAGACGCAAACACACAGAGATACGAAACAGGCTCACCCGCATTCACATTTACACGCGCACACACGCACAAAAATGTAGGCACACACGCGCGTTCGCCTACGCTCACACAGACGCACACACACCGAGATACGAAACAGGCTCACCCGCATTCACATTTACACGCGGACACAGGCACAAAAATGTACGCACGCACGCGCGTTGTCCCCACGCTCACAAAGACGCACACACACAGAGATACGAAACAGGCTCACCCGCATGCACATTTACACGCGCACACACGCACAAAAATGTACGCACGCACGCGCGTTCTCCCCACGCTCA
>NW_027460280.1:19239312-19244312 GCF_050947875.1 Dermacentor variabilis
ACGCTCACACAGACGCACACAAACAGAGATACGAAACTGGCTCACCCGCATTCACATTTACACGCGCACACACGCACAAAAATGTACGCACGCACGCGCGTTCTCCCCACGCTCACACAGACGCACACACACAGAGATACGAAACAGGCTCACCCGCATGCACATTTACACGCGCACACACGCACAAAAATGTAGGCACGCACGCGCGTTCTCCCCACGCTCACACAGACGCAAACACACTGAGATACGAAACAGGCTCACCCGCATTCACATTTACACGCGCACACACGCACAAAAATGTAGGCACGCACGCGCGTTCTCCCCACGCTCACACAGACGCAAACACACAGATACGAAACAGGCTCACCCGCATTCACATTTACAAGAACGCGCTTGCGTGCCTACATTTTTGTAGGCACGCAAGAGAGAGAGAGAGATACGAAACAGGCTCACCCGCATGCACATTTACACGCGCACACACGCACAAAAATGTACGCACGCACGCCCGCATTCACACGCTCACCCGCATTCACACGCGCATTCACACAGACGCACACACTCAGAGATACGAAACAGGCTCACCCGCATTCACATTTACACGCGCACACACGGACAAAATGTACGCACGCACGCGCGTTCTCTCCACACTCACACAGACGCACACACACAGAGATACGAAAGAGGCTCACCCGCATTCACATTTACACGCGCACACACGCACAAAAATGTACGCACGCACGCGCGTTCTCCCCACGCTCACACAGACGCACACACACAGAGATACGAAACAGGCTCACCCGCATTCACACTTACACGCGCACACACGCACAAAAATGTACGCACGCACGCGCGTTCTCCCCACGCTCACACAGACGCAAACACACAGAGATACGAAACAGGCTCACCCGCAGTCACATTTACACGCGCACACACGCACAAAAATGTAGGCACGCACGCGCGTTCTCCCCACGCTCACACACACACACACACACAGAGATACGAAACAGGCTCACCCGCATGCACATTTACACGCGCACACACGCACAAAAATGTACGCACGCACGCGCGTTCTCCCCACGCTCACACAGACGCACACACACAGAGATACGAAACAGGCTCACCCGCATTCACATTTACACGCGCACACACGCAGAAAAATGTACGCACGCACGCGCGTTCTCCCCACGCTCACACACACACACACACACACACACACACACACACACACACACACAGAGAGAGAGAGATACGAAACAGGCTCACCCGCATGCACATTTACTCGCGCACACACGCACAAAAATGTACGCACGCACGCGCGTTCTCCCCACGCTCACACAGACGCACACACACAGAGATACGAAACAGGCTCACCCGCATTCACATTTACACGCGCACACACGCACAAAAATGTAGGCACGCACGCGCGTTCTCCCCACGCTCACGCAGACGCACACACACAGAGATACGAAACAGGCTCACCCGCATACACATTTACACGCGCACACACGCAGAAAAATGTACGCACGCACGCGCGTTCTCCCCACGCTCACACAGACGCACACACGCAGAGATACGAAACAGGCTCACCCGCATTCACATTTACACGCGCACACACGCACAAAAATGTAGGCACGCACGCGCGTTCGCCCACGCTCACACAGACGCACACACACAGAGATACGAAACAGGCTCACCCGCATTCACATTTACACGCGGACACAGGCACAAAAATGTACGCACGCACGCGCGTTGTCCCCACGCTCACAAAGACGCACACACACAGAGATACGAAACAGGCTCACCCGCATGCACATTTACACGCGCACACACGCACAAAAATGTACGCACGCACGCGCGTTCTCCCCACGCTCACACACACACACACACACACACACACACACACACACACACACACACACACACACACACACACACACACACACACACACACACACACACACACAGAGAGAGAGAGAGAGATACGAAACAGGCTCACCCGCATGCACATTTACACGCGCACACACGCACAAAAATGTACGCACGCACACGCGTTCTCCCCACGCTCACACAGACGCACACACACAGAGATACGAAACAGGCTCACCCGCATTCACATTTACACGCGCACACACGCACAAAAATGTAGGCACGCACGCGCGTTCTCCCCACGCTCACGCAGACGCACACACACAGAGATACGAAACAGGCTCACCCGCATACACATTTACACGCGCACACACGCAGAAAAATGTACGCACGCACGCGCGTTCTCCCCACGCTCGCACAGACGCACACACACAGAGATACGAAACAGGCTCACCCGCATTCACATTTACACGCGCACACACGCACAAAAATGTAGGCACGCACGCGCGTTCTCCCCACGCTCACGCAGACGCACACACACAGAGATACGAAACAGGCTCACCCGCATTCACATTTACACGCGCACACACGAACAAAAATGTAGGCACGCAAGCGCGTTCTCCCCACGCTCACACAGACGCAAACACACAGAGATACGAAACAGGCTCACCCGCATTCACATTTACACGCGCACACACGCGCAAAAATGTACGCACGCACGCGCGTTGTCCCCACGCTCTCTCTCTCTCACACACACACACACACACACACACACACACACACACACACACACACACACACACACACACACACAGAGAGAGAGAGAGAGAGAGAGAGAGATACGAAACAGGCTCACCCGCATGCACATTTACACGCGCACACAGGCACAAAAATGTACGCACGCACGCGCGTTTTCCCCACGCTCACACACACACACACACACACACACACACACACGCACACACACAGAGATACGAAACAGGCTCACCCGCATGCACATTTACAGGCGCACACACGCACAAAAATGTAGGCACGCACGCGCGTTCTCCCCACGCTCACGCAGACGCACACACACAGAGATACGAAACAGGCTCACCCGCATTCACATTTACACGCGCACACACGCACAAAAATGTAGGCACGCAAGCGCGTTCTCCCCACGCTCACACAGACGCAAACACACAGAGATACGAAACAGGCTCACCCGCATTCACATTTACACGCGCACACACGCACAAAAATGTAGGCACGCACGCGCGTTCTCCCCACGCTCACGCAGACGCACACACACAGAGATACGAAACAGGCTCACCCGCATACACATTTACACGCGCACACACGCAGAAAAATGTACGCACGCACGCGCGTTCTCCCCACGCTCACACAGACGCACACACGCAGAGATACGAAACAGGCTCACCCGCATTCACATTTACACGCGCACACACGCACAAAAATGTAGGCACGCACGCGCGTTCTCCCCACGCTCACGCAGACGCACACACACAGAGATACGAAACAGGCTCACCCGCATTCACATTTACACGCGCACACACGCACAAAAATGTAGGCACGCAAGCGCGTTCTCCCCACGCTCACACAGACGCAAACACACAGAGATACGAAACAGGCTCACCCGCATTCACATTTACACGCGCACACACGCGCAAAAATGTACGCACGCACGCGCGTTGTCCCCACGCTCTCACACACACACACACACACACACACACACACACACACACACACACACACACACACACACACACACAGAGAGAGAGAGAGAGATACGAAACAGGCTCACCCGCATGCACATTTACACGCGCACACACGCACAAAAATGTACGCACGCACGCGCGTTCTCCCCACGCTCACACAGACGCACACACACAGAGATACGAAACAGGCTCACCCGCATGCACATTTACACGCGCACACACGCACAAAAATGTACGCACGCACGCGCGTTCTCCCCACGCTCACACAGACGCAAACACACAGAGATACGAAACAGGCTCACCCGCATTCACATTTACACGCGCACACACGCACAAAAATGTACGCACGCACGCGCGTTCTCCCCACGCTCACACAGACGCAAACACACAGAGATACGAAACAGGCTCACCCGCATTCACATTTACACGCGCACACACGCACAAAAATGTACGCACGCACGCGCGTTCTCCCCACGCTCACACAGACGCACACACACAGAGATACGAAACAGGCTCACCCGCATTCACACGCGCACACACGCACAAAAATGTAGGCACGCACGCGCGTTCGCCCACGCTCACACAGACGCACACACTCAGAGATACGAAACAGGCTCACCCGCATTCACATTTACACGCGCACACACGGACAAAATGTACGCACGCACGCGCGTTCTCTCCACACTCACACAGACGCACACACACAGAGATACGAAAGAGGCTCACCCGCATTCACATTTACACGCGCACACACGCACAAAAATGTACGCACGCACGCGCGTTCTCCCCACGCTCACACAGACGCACACACACAGAGATACGAAACAGGCTCACCCGCATTCACACTTACACGCGCACACACGCACAAAAATGTACGCACGCACGCGCGTTCTCCCCACGCTCACACAGACGCAAACACACAGAGATACGAAACAGGCTCACCCGCAGTCACATTTACACGCGCACACACGCACAAAAATGTAGGCACGCACGCGCGTTCTCCCCACGCTCACACACACACACACACACAGAGATACGAAACAGGCTCACCCGCATGCACATTTACACGCGCACACACGCACAAAAATGTACGCACGCACGCGCGTTCTCCCCACGCTCACACAGACGCACACACACAGAGATACGAAACAGGCTCACCCGCATTCACATTTACACGCGCACACACGCAGAAAAATGTACGCACGCACGCGCGTTCTCCCCACGCTCACACACACACACACACACACACACACACACACACACACACACACACACACACACACACACACACACACACACAGAGAGAGAGAGAGATACGAAACAGGCTCACCCGCATGCACATTTACTCGCGCACACACGCACAAAAATGTACGCACGCACGCGCGTTCTCCCCACGCTCACACAGACGCACACACA
>NW_027460280.1:19249312-19254312 GCF_050947875.1 Dermacentor variabilis
ATGTAGGCACGCACGCGCGTTCGCCCACGCTCACACAGACGCACAAACACAGAGATACGAAACAGGCTCACCCGCATTCACACTTACACGCGCACACACGCACAAAAATGTACGCAAGCACGCGCGTTCTCCCCACGCTCACACAGACGCAAACACACAGAGATACGAAACAGGCTCACCCGCATTCACATTTACACGCGCACACACGCACAAAAATGTAGGCACGCACGCGCGTTCGCCCACGCTCACACAGACGCACACACACAGAGATACGAAACAGGCTCACCCGCATTCACATTTACACGCGGACACAGGCACAAAATGTACGCACGCACGCGCGTTGTCCCCACGCTCACAAAGACGCACACACACAGAGATACGAAACAGGCTCACCCGCATGCACATTTACACGCGCACACACGCACAAAAATGTACGCACGCACGCGCGTTCTCCCCACGCTCACACAGACGCAAACACACAGAGATACGAAACAGGCTCACCCGCATTCACATTTACACGCGCACACACGCACAAAAATGTACGCACGCACGCGCGTTCTCCCCACGCTCACACAGACGCAAACACACAGAGATACGAAACAGGCTCACCCGCATTCACATTTACACGCGCACACACGCACAAAAATGTACGCACGCACGCGCGTTCTCCCCACGCTCACACAGACGCACACACACAGAGATACGAAACAGGCTCACCCGCATTCACACGCGCACACACGCACAAAAATGTAGGCACGCACGCGCGTTCGCCCACGCTCACACAGACGCACACACTCAGAGATACGAAACAGGCTCACCCGCATTCACATTTACACGCGCACACACGGACAAAATGTACGCACGCACGCGCGTTCTCTCCACACTCACACAGACGCACACACACAGAGATACGAAAGAGGCTCACCCGCATTCACATTTACACGCGCACACACGCACAAAAATGTACGCACGCACGCGCGTTCTCCCCACGCTCACACAGACGCAAACACACAGAGATACGAAACAGGCTCACCCGCAGTCACATTGACACGCGCACACACGCACAAAAATGTAGGCACGCACGCGCGTTCTCCCCACGCTCACACACACACACACACACAGAGATACGAAACAGGCTCACCCGCATGCACATTTACACGCGCACACACGCACAAAAATGTACGCACGCACGCGCGTTCTCCCCACGCTCACACAGACGCACACACACAGAGATACGAAACAGGCTCACCCGCATTCACATTTACACGCGCACACACGCAGAAAAATGTACGCACGCACGCGCGTTCTCCCCACGCTCACACACACACACACACACACACACACACACACACACACACACACACACACACACACACACACACACACACACACACACACACACACAGAGAGAGAGATACGAAACAGGCTCACCCGCATGCACATTTACTCGCGCACACACGCACAAAAATGTACGCACGCACGCGCGTTCTCCCCACGCTCACACAGACGCACACACACAGAGATACGAAACAGGCTCACCCGCATTCACATTTACACGCGCACACACGCACAAAAATGTAGGCACGCACGCGCGTTCTCCCCACGCTCACGCAGACGCACACACACAGAGATACGAAACAGGCTCACCCGCATACACATTTACACGCGCACACACGCAGAAAAATGTACGCACGCACGCGCGTTCTCCCCACGCTCACACAGACGCACACACGCAGAGATACGAAACAGGCTCACCCGCATTCACATTTACACGCGCACACACGCACAAAAATGTAGGCACGCACGCGCGTTCTCCCCACGCTCACGCAGACGCACACACACAGAGATACGAAACAGGCTCACCCGCATTCACATTTACACGCGCACACACGCACAAAAATGTAGGCACGCAAGCGCGTTCTCCCCACGCTCACACAGACGCAAACACACAGAGATACGAAACAGGCTCACCCGCATGCACATTTACACGCGCACACACGCACAAAAATGTACGCACGCACGCGCGTTCTCCCCACGCTCACACAGACGCACACACACAGAGATACGAAACAGGCTCACCCGCATTCACACTTACACGCGCACACACGCACAAAAATGTACGCACGCACGCGCGTTCTCCCCACGCTCACACAGACGCACACACACAGAGATACGAAACAGGCTCACCCGCATTCACACTTACACGCGCACACACGCACAAAAATGTACGCACGCACGCGCGTTCTCCCCACGCTCACACAGACGCAAACACACAGAGATACGAAACAGGCTCACCCGCAGTCACATTTACACGCGCACACACGCACAAAAATGTAGGCACGCACGCGCGTTCTCCCCACGCTCACACACACACACACACACAGAGATACGAAACAGGCTCACCCGCATGCACATTTACACGCGCACACACGCAGAAAAATGTACGCACGCACGCGCGTTCTCCCCACGCTCACACACACACACACACACACACACACACACACACACACACACACACACACAGAGAGAGAGAGATACGAAACAGGCTCACCCGCATGCACATTTACTCGCGCACACACGCACAAAAATGTACGCACGCACGCGCGTTCTCCCCACGCTCACACAGACGCACACACACAGAGATACGAAACAGGCTCACCCGCATTCACATTTACACGCGCACACACGCACAAAAATGTAGGCACGCACGCGCGTTCTCCCCACGCTCACGCAGACGCACACACACAGAGATACGAAACAGGCTCACCCGCATACACATTTACACGCGCACACACGCAGAAAAATGTACGCACGCACGCGCGTTCTCCCCACGCTCACACAGACGCACACACGCAGAGATACGAAACAGGCTCACCCGCATTCACATTTACACGCGCACACACGCACAAAAATGTAGGCACGCACGCGCGTTCGCCCACGCTCACACAGACGCACACACACAGAGATACGAAACAGGCTCACCCGCATTCACATTTACACGCGGACACAGGCACAAAAATGTACGCACGCACGCGCGTTGTCCCCACGCTCACAAAGACGCACACACACAGAGATACGAAACAGGCTCACCCGCATGCACATTTACACGCGCACACACGCACAAAAATGTACGCACGCACGCGCGTTCTCCCCACGCTCACACACACACACACACACACACACACACACACACACACACACACACACACACACACACACACACACACACACACACACACACAGAGAGAGAGAGATACGAAACAGGCTCACCCGCATGCACATTTACACGCGCACACACGCACAAAAATGTACGCACGCACACGCGTTCTCCCCACGCTCACACAGACGCACACACACAGAGATACGAAACAGGCTCACCCGCATTCACATTTACACGCGCACACACGCACAAAAATGTAGGCACGCACGCGCGTTCTCCCCACGCTCACGCAGACGCACACACACAGAGATACGAAACAGGCTCACCCGCATACACATTTACACGCGCACACACGCAGAAAAATGTACGCACGCACGCGCGTTCTCCCCACGCTCGCACAGACGCACACACACAGAGATACGAAACAGGCTCACCCGCATTCACATTTACACGCGCACACACGCACAAAAATGTAGGCACGCACGCGCGTTCTCCCCACGCTCACGCAGACGCACACACACAGAGATACGAAACAGGCTCACCCGCATTCACATTTACACGCGCACACACGCACAAAAATGTAGGCACGCAAGCGCGTTCTCCCCACGCTCACACAGACGCAAACACACAGAGATACGAAACAGGCTCACCCGCATTCACATTTACACGCGCACACACGCGCAAAAATGTACGCACGCACGCGCGTTGTCCCCACGCTCTCTCTCACACACACACACACACACACACACACACACACACACACACACACACACACACACACACACACACACACACACACACAGAGAGAGAGAGAGAGAGAGAGAGATACGAAACAGGCTCACCCGCATGCACATTTACACGCGCACACAGGCACAAAAATGTACGCACGCACGCGCGTTTTCCCCACGCTCACACACACACACACACACACACACACACACACGCACACACACAGAGATACGAAACAGGCTCACCCGCATGCACATTTACAGGCGCACACACGCACAAAAATGTAGGCACGCACGCGCGTTCTCCCCACGCTCACGCAGACGCACACACACAGAGATACGAAACAGGCTCACCCGCATTCACATTTACACGCGCACACACGCACAAAAATGTAGGCACGCAAGCGCGTTCTCCCCACGCTCACACAGACGCAAACACACAGAGATACGAAACAGGCTCACCCGCATTCACATTTACACGCGCACACACGCACAAAAATGTAGGCACGCACGCGCGTTCTCCCCACGCTCACGCAGACGCACACACACAGAGATACGAAACAGGCTCACCCGCATACACATTTACACGCGCACACACGCAGAAAAATGTACGCACGCACGCGCGTTCTCCCCACGCTCACACAGACGCACACACGCAGAGATACGAAACAGGCTCACCCGCATTCACATTTACACGCGCACACACGCACAAAAATGTAGGCACGCACGCGCGTTCTCCCCACGCTCACGCAGACGCACACACACAGAGATACGAAACAGGCTCACCCGCATTCACATTTACACGCGCACACACGCACAAAAATGTAGGCACGCAAGCGCGTTCTCCCCACGCTCACACAGACGCAAACACACAGAGATACGAAACAGGCTCACCCGCATTCACATTTACACGCGCACACACGCGCAAAAATGTACGCACGCACGCGCGTTGTCCCCACGCTCTCACACACACACACACACACACACACACACACACACACACACACACACACAGAGAGAGAGAGAGAGATACGAAACAGGCTCACCCGCATGCACATTTACACGCGCACACACGCACAAAAATGTACGCACGCACGCGCGTTCTCCCCACG
>NW_027460280.1:19259312-19261812 GCF_050947875.1 Dermacentor variabilis
GCGCAAAAATGTACGCACGCACGCGCGTTGTCCCCGCGCTCTCTCTCTCACACACACACACACACACACACACACACACACACACACACACACACACAGAGAGAGAGAGAGAGAGAGATACGAAACAGGCTCACCCGCATGCACATTTACACGCGCACACACGCACAAAAATGTACGCACGCACGCGCGTTCTCCCCACGCTCACACACACACACACACACACACACACACACACACACACACACACACACACACACACACACACACACACACACACACACACACACACACACACACACACACACACACGCACACACACAGAGATGCGAAACAGGCTCACCCGCATGCACATTTACAGGCGCACACACGCACAAAAATGTACGCACGCACGCGCGTTGTCCCCACGCTCACAAAGACGCATACACACAGAGATACGAAACAGGCTCACCCGCATGCACATTTACACGCGCACACACGCACAAAAATGTACGCACGCACGCGCGTTCTCCCCACGCTCACACAGACGCAAACACACAGAGATACGAAACAGGTTCACCCGCATTCGCATTTACACGCGCACACACGCACAAAAATGTACGCACACACGCGCATTCTCCCCACGCTCACGCAGACGCACCCATACAGAGATACGAAACAGGCTCACCCGCATTCACATTTACACGCGCATACACGCACAAAAATGTAGGCACGCAAGCGCGTTCTCCCCACGCTCACACAGACGCACACAAACAGAGATACGAAACTGGCTCACCCGCATTCACATTTACACGCGCACACACGCACAAAAATGTACGCACGCACGCGCGTTCTCCCCACGCTCACACAGACGCACACACACAGAGATACGAAACAGGCTCACCCGCATTCACATTTACACGCGCACACACGCACAAAAATGTAGGCACGCACGCGCGTTCTCCCCACGCTCACACAGACGCAAACACACTGAGATACGAAACAGGCTCACCCGCATTCACATTTACACGCGCACACACGCACAAAAATGTACGCACGCACGCGCGTTCTCCCCACGCTCACACAGACGCAAACACACAGATACGAAACAGGCTCACCCGCATTCACATTTACACGCGCACACACGCACAAAAATGTACGCACGCACGCGCGTTCTCCCCACGCTCACACAGACGCACACACACAGAGACACGAAACAGGCTCACCCGCATTCACACGCGCACACACGCACAAAAATGTAGGCACGCACGCGCGTTCGCCCACGCTCACACAGACGCACAAACACAGAGATACGAAACAGGCTCACCCGCATTCACACTTACACGCGCACACACGCACAAAAATGTACGCAAGCACGCGCGTTCTCCCCACGCTCACACAGACGCAAACACACAGAGATACGAAACAGGCTCACCCGCATTCACATTTACACGCGCACACACGCACAAAAATGTAGGCACGCACGCGCGTTCGCCCACGCTCACACAGACGCACACACACAGAGATACGAAACAGGCTCACCCGCATTCACATTTACACGCGGACACAGGCACAAAATGTACGCACGCACGCGCGTTGTCCCCACGCTCACAAAGACGCACACACACAGAGATACGAAACAGGCTCACCCGCATGCACATTTACACGCGCACACACGCACAAAAATGTACGCACGCACGCGCGTTCTCCCCACGCTCACACAGACGCAAACACACAGAGATACGAAACAGGCTCACCCGCATTCACATTTACACGCGCACACACGCACAAAAATGTACGCACGCACGCGCGTTCTCCCCACGCTCACACAGACGCAAACACACAGAGATACGAAACAGGCTCACCCGCATTCACATTTACACGCGCACACACGCACAAAAATGTACGCACGCACGCGCGTTCTCCCCACGCTCACACAGACGCACACACACAGAGATACGAAACAGGCTCACCCGCATTCACACGCGCACACACGCACAAAAATGTAGGCACGCACGCGCGTTCGCCCACGCTCACACAGACGCACACACTCAGAGATACGAAACAGGCTCACCCGCATTCACATTTACACGCGCACACACGGACAAAATGTACGCACGCACGCGCGTTCTCTCCACACTCACACAGACGCACACACACAGAGATACGAAAGAGGCTCACCCGCATTCACATTTACACGCGCACACACGCACAAAAATGTACGCACGCACGCGCGTTCTCCCCACGCTCACACAGACGCAAACACACAGAGATACGAAACAGGCTCACCCGCAGTCACATTGACACGCGCACACACGCACAAAAATGTAGGCACGCACGCGCGTTCTCCCCACGCTCACACACACACACACACACAGAGATACGAAACAGGCTCACCCGCATGCACATTTACACGCGCACACACGCACAAAAATGTACGCACGCACGCGCGTTCTCCCCACGCTCACACAGACGCACACACACAGAGATACGAAACAGGCTCACCCGCATTCACATTTACACG
>NW_027460280.1:19266812-19271812 GCF_050947875.1 Dermacentor variabilis
GTCACATTTACACGCGCACACACGCACAAAAATGTAGGCACGCACGCGCGTTCTCCCCACGCTCACACACACACACACACACAGAGATACGAAACAGGCTCACCCGCATGCACATTTACACGCGCACACACGCACAAAAATGTACGCACGCACGCGCGTTCTCCCCACGCTCACACAGACGCACACACACAGAGATACGAAACAGGCTCACCCGCATTCACATTTACACGCGCACACACGCAGAAAAATGTACGCACGCACGCGCGTTCTCCCCACGCTCACACACACACACACACACACACACACACACACACACACACACACACACACACACACACACACACACACACACACACACACACACACACACACAGAGAGAGATACGAAACAGGCTCACCCGCATGCACATTTACTCGCGCACACACGCACAAAAATGTACGCACGCACGCGCGTTCTCCCCACGCTCACACAGACGCACACACACAGAGATACGAAACAGGCTCACCCGCATTCACATTTACACGCGCACACACGCACAAAAATGTAGGCACGCACGCGCGTTCTCCCCACGCTCACGCAGACGCACACACACAGAGATACGAAACAGGCTCACCCGCATACACATTTACACGCGCACACACGCAGAAAAATGTACGCACGCACGCGCGTTCTCCCCACGCTCACACAGACGCACACACGCAGAGATACGAAACAGGCTCACCCGCATTCACATTTACACGCGCACACACGCACAAAAATGTACGCACGCACGCGCGTTCTCCCCACGCTCACACAGACGCACACACACAGAGATACGAAACAGGCTCACCCGCATTCACATTTACACGCGCACACACGCACAAAAATGTAGGCACGCACGCGCATTCTCCCCACGCTCACGCAGACGCACACACACAGAGATACGAAACAGGCTCACCCGCATTCACATTTACACGCGCACACACGCACAAAAATGTAGGCACGCAAGCGCGTTCTCCCCACGCTCACACAGACGCACACACACAGAGATACGAAACTGGCTCACCCGCATTCACATTTACACGCGCACACACGCACAAAAATGTACGCACGCACGCGCGTTCTCCCCACGCTCACACAGACGCACACACACAGAGATACGAAACAGGCTCACCCGCATGCACATTTACACGCGCACACACGCACAAAAATGTAGGCACGCACGCGCGTTCTCCCCACGATTACACAGACGCAAACACACAGAGATACGAAACAGGCTCACCCGCATTCACATTTACACGCGCACACACGCACAAAAATGTACGCACGCACGCGCGTTCTCCCCACGCTCACACAGACGCAAACACACAGAGATACGAAACAGGCTCACCCGCATTCACATTTACACGCGCACACACGCACAAAAATGTAGGCACGCACGCGCGTTCGCCTACGCTCACACAGACGCACACACACAGAGATACGAAACAGGCTCACCCGCATTCACATTTACACGCGGACACACGCACAAAAATGTACGCACGCACGCGCGTTGTCCCCACGCTCACAAAGACGCACACACACAGAGATACGAAACAGGCTCACCCGCATGCACATTTACACGCGCACACACGCACAAAAATGTACGGACGCACGCGCGTTCTCCCCACGCTAACACAGACGCAAACACACAGAGATACGAAACAGGTTCACCCGCATTCGCATTTACACGCGCACACACGCACAAAAATGTAGGCACGCACGCGCGTTCTCCCCACGCTCTCGCAGACGCACACACACAGAGATACGAAACAGGCTCACCCGCATTCACATTTACACGCGCACACACGCACAAAAATGTACGCACGCACGCGCGTTCTCCCCACGCTCACACAGACGCGAACACACAGAGATACGAAACAGGTTCACCCGCATTCGCATTTACACGCGCACACACGCACAAAAATGTAGGCACGCACGCGCATTCTCCCCACGCTCACGCAGACGCACACACACAGAGATACGAAACAGGCTCAACCGCATTCACATTTACACGCGCACACACGCACAAAAATGTAGGCACGCAAGCGCGTTCTCCCCACGCTCACACAGACGCACACACACAGAGATACGAAACTGGCTCACCCGCATTCACATTTACACGCGCACACACGCACAAAAATGTACGCACGCACGCGCGTTCTCCCCACGCTCACAAAGACGCACACACACAGAGATACGAAACAGGCTCACCCGCATTCACATTTACACGCGCACACACGCGCAAAAATGTAGGCACGCACGCGCGTTCTCCCCACGCTCACGCAGACGCACACACACAGAGATACGAAACAGGCTCACCCGCATACACATTTACACGTGCACACACGCAGAAAAATGTACGCACGCACGCGCGTTCTCCCCACGCTCACACAGACGCACACACGCAGAGATACGAAACAGGCTCACCCGCATTCACATTTACACGCGCACACACGCACAAAAATGTAGGCACGCACGCGCGTTCTCCCCACGCTCACGCAGACGCACACACACAGAGATACGAAACAGGCTCACCCGCATTCACATTTACACGCGCACACACGCACAAAAATGTAGGCACGCAAGCGCGTTCTCCCCACGCTCACACAGACGCAAACACACAGAGATACGAAACAGGCTCACCCGCATTCACATTTACACGCGCACACACGCGCAAAAATGTACGCACGCACGCGCGTTGTCCCCACGCTCTCTCACACACACACACACACACACACACACACAGAGAGAGAGAGAGAGAGATACGAAACAGGCTCACCCGCATGCACATTTACACGCGCACACACGCACAAAAATGTACGCACGCACGCGCGTTCTCCCCACGCTCACACAGACGCACACACACAGAGATACGAAAGAGGCTCACCCGCATTCACATTTACACGCGCACACACGCACAAAAATGTACGCACGCACGCGCGTTCTCCCCACGCTCACACAGACGCACACACACAGAGATACGAAACAGGCTCACCCGCATTCACACTTACACGCCCACACACGCACAACAATGTACGCACGCACGCGCGTTCTCCCCACGCTCACACAGACGCAAACACACAGAGATACGAAACAGGCTCACCCGCAGTCACATTTACACGCGCACACACGCACAAAAATGTAGGCACGCACGCGCGTTCTCCCCACGCTCACACACACACACACACACAGAGATACGAAACAGGCTCACCCGCATGCACATTTACACGCGCACACACGCACAAAAATGTACGCACGCACGCGCGTTCTCCCCACGCTCACACAGACGCACACACACAGAGATACGAAACAGGCTCACCCGCATTCACATTTACACGCGCACACACGCAGAAAAATGTACGCACGCACGCGCGTTCTCCCCACGCTCACACACACACACACACACACACACACACACACACACACACACACACACACACACACACACACACACACACACACACACACACACAGAGAGATACGAAACAGGCTCACCCGCATGCACATTTACTCGCGCACACACGCACAAAAATGTACGCACGCACGCGCGTTCTCCCCACGCTCACACAGACGCACACACACAGAGATACGAAACAGGCTCACCCGCATTCACATTTACACGCGCACACACGCACAAAAATGTAGGCACGCACGCGCGTTCTCCCCACGCTCACGCAGACGCACACACACAGAGATACGAAACAGGCTCACCCGCATACACATTTACACGCGCACACACGCAGAAAAATGTACGCACGCACGCGCGTTCTCCCCACGCTCACACAGACGCACACACGCAGAGATACGAAACAGGCTCACCCGCATTCACATTTACACGCGCACACACGCACAAAAATGTACGCACGCACGCGCGTTCTCCCCACGCTCACACAGACGCACACACACAGAGATACGAAACAGGCTCACCCGCATTCACATTTACACGCGCACACACGCACAAAAATGTAGGCACGCACGCGCATTCTCCCCACGCTCACGCAGACGCACACACACAGAGATACGAAACAGGCTCACCCGCATTCACATTTACACGCGCACACACGCACAAAAATGTAGGCACGCAAGCGCGTTCTCCCCACGCTCACACAGACGCACACACACAGAGATACGAAACTGGCTCACCCGCATTCACATTTACACGCGCACACACGCACAAAAATGTACGCACGCACGCGCGTTCTCCCCACGCTCACACAGACGCACACACACAGAGATACGAAACAGGCTCACCCGCATGCACATTTACACGCGCACACACGCACAAAAATGTAGGCACGCACGCGCGTTCTCCCCACGCTCACACAGACGCAAACACACAGAGATACGAAACAGGCTCACCCGCATTCACATTTACACGCGCACACACGCACAAAAATGTACGCACGCACGCGCGTTCTCCCCACGCTCACACAGACGCAAACACACAGAGATACGAAACAGGCTCACCCGCATTCACATTTACACGCGCACACACGCACAAAAATGTAGGCACGCACGCGCGTTCGCCTACGCTCACACAGACGCACACACACAGAGATACGAAACAGGCTCACCCGCATTCACATTTACACGCGGACACACGCACAAAAATGTACGCACGCACGCGCGTTGTCCCCACGCTCACAAAGACGCACACACACAGAGATACGAAACAGGCTCACCCGCATGCACATTTACACGCGCACACACGCACAAAAATGTACGGACGCACGCGCGTTCTCCCCACGCTAACACAGACGCAAACACACAGAGATACGAAACAGGTTCACCCGCATTCGCATTTACACGCGCACACACGCACAAAAATGTAGGCACGCACGCGCGTTCTCCCCACGCTCTCGCAGACGCACACACACAGAGATACGAAACAGGCTCACCCGCATTCACATTTACACGCGCACACACGCACAAAAATGTACGCACGCACGCGCGTTCTCCCCACGCTCACACAGACGCGA
>NW_027460280.1:19279312-19281812 GCF_050947875.1 Dermacentor variabilis
ACACACACAGAGATACGAAACAGGCTCACCCGCATGCACATTTACACGCGCACACACGCACAAAAATGTACGCACGCACGCGCGTTCTCCCCACGCTCACACAGACGCAAACACACAGAGATACGAAACAGGCTCACCCGCATTCACATTTACACGCGCACACACGCACAAAAATGTACGCACGCACGCGCGTTCTCCCCACGCTCACAAAGACGCAAACACACAGAGATACGAAACAGGCTCACCCGCATTCACATTTACACGCGCACACACGCACAAAAATGTACGCACGCACGCGCGTTCTCCCCACGCTCACACAGACGCACACACACAGAGATACGAAACAGGCTCACCCGCATTCACACGCGCACACACGCACAAAAATGTAGGCACGCACGCGCGTTCGCCCACGCTCACACAGACGCACACACTCAGAGATACGAAACAGGCTCACCCGCATTCACATTTACACGCGCACACACGGACAAAATGTACGCACGCACGCGCGTTCTCTCCACACTCACACAGACGCACACACACAGAGATACGAAAGAGGCTCACCCGCATTCACATTTACACGCGCACACACGCACAAAAATGTACGCACGCACGCGCGTTCTCCCCACGCTCACACAGACGCACACACACAGAGATACGAAACAGGCTCACCCGCATTCACACTTACACGCGCACACACGCACAAAAATGTACGCACGCACGCGCGTTCTCCCCACGCTCACACAGACGCAAACACACAGAGATACGAAACAGGCTCACCCGCAGTCACATTTACACGCGCACACACGCACAAAAATGTAGGCACGCACGCGCGTTCTCCCCACGCTCACACACACACACACACACAGAGATACGAAACAGGCTCACCCGCATGCACATTTACACGCGCACACACGCACAAAAATGTACGCACGCACGCGCGTTCTCCCCACGCTCACACAGACGCACACACACAGAGATACGAAACAGGCTCACCCGCATTCACATTTACACGCGCACACACGCAGAAAAATGTACGCACGCACGCGCGTTCTCCCCACGCTCACACACACACACACACACACACACACACACACACACACACACACACACACACACACACACACACACACACACACACACACACACACACACACACACACACACACACACAGAGAGAGAGAGATACGAAACAGGCTCACCCGCATGCACATTTACTCGCGCACACACGCACAAAAATGTACGCACGCACGCGCGTTCTCCCCACGCTCACACAGACGCACACACACAGAGATACGAAACAGGCTCACCCGCATTCACATTTACACGCGCACACACGCACAAAAATGTAGGCACGCACGCGCATTCTCCCCACGCTCACGCAGACGCACACACACAGAGATACGAAACAGGCTCACCCGCATACACATTTACACGCGCACACACGCAGAAAAATGTACGCACGCACGCGCGTTCTGCCCACGCTCACACAGACGCACACACGCAGAGATACGAAACAGGCTCACCCGCATTCACATTTACACGCGCACACACGCACAAAAATGTAGGCACGCACGCGCGTTCTCCCCACGCTCACGCAGACGCACACACACAGAGATACGAAACAGGCTCACCCGCATTCACATTTACACGCGCACACACGCACAAAAATGTAGGCACGCAAGCGCGTTCTCCCCACGCTCACACAGACGCAAACACACAGAGATACGAAACAGGCTCACCCGCATTCACATTTACACGCGCACACACGCGCAAAAATGTACGCACGCACGCGCGTTGTCCCCACGCTCTCACACACACACACACACACACACACACACACACACACACACACACACACACACACACACACACACACACACACACACACACACACACACACACACACACACACACACACACACACACACACACACACACACACACACACACAGAGAGAGAGAGAGAGATACGAAACAGGCTCACCCGCATGCACATTTACACGCGCACACACGCACAAAAATGTACGCACGCACGCGCGTTCTCCCCACGCTCACACAGACGCACACACACAGAGATACGAAAGAGGCTCACCCGCATTCACATTTACACGCGCACACACGCACAAAAATGTACGCACGCACGCGCGTTCTCCCCACGCTCACACAGACGCACACACACAGAGATACGAAACAGGCTCACCCGCATTCACACTTACACGCGCACACACGCACAACAATGTACGCACGCACGCGCGTTCTCCCCACGCTCACACAGACGCAAACACACAGAGATACGAAACAGGCTCACCCGCAGTCACATTTACACGCGCACACACGCACAAAAATGTAGGCACGCACGCGCGTTCTCCCCACGCTCACACACATTCACACACACAGAGATACGAAACAGGCTCACCCGCATGCACATTTACACGCGCACACACGCACAAAAATGTACGCACGCACGCGCGTTCTCCCCACGCTCACACAGACGCACACAC